>NC_134490.1:40689449-40712248 GCF_040206685.1 Ascaphus truei
GGACAGAGAGGACAGAGAGAGAGGACAGAGAGGACAGAGAGAGAGGACAGAGAGGACAGAGAGAGAGGACAGAGAGGACAGAGAGAGAGGACAGAGAGAGAGGACAGAGAGGGAGTGCGAGAGGACAGAGAGAGAGAGAGGACAGAGAGAGAGAGAGAGAGAGAGAGAGAGAGGACAGAGAGAGAGAGAGAGGGACAGAGAGAGAGAGAGAGAGAGAGAGAGAGAGGACAGAGAGAGAGAGAGAGAGAGAGAGAGAGAGAGAGAGAGGACAGAGAGAGAGAGAGAGGACAGAGAGAGAGAGAGAGAGGGACAGAGAGAGAGAGAGAGGACAGAGAGAGCGAGAGAGAGAGAGAGAGGACAGAGAGAGGACAGAGAGAGGACAGAGAGAGAGAGAGAGAGAGAGAGAGAGAGAGAGAGAGAGAGAGAGAGAGGACAGAGAATAGAGAGAGAGGACAGAGAACAGAGAGAGAGTGAGAGGACACACAGAGACAGAGAGAGAGAGAGGACAGAGAGGACAGAGAACAGAGAGGACAGAGAGGACAGAGAGAGAGGACAGAGAGAGAGAGGACAGAGAGAGAGAGTGAGAGGACACAGAAAGAGAGGACAGAGAGAACAGAGAGAGAGAGAGAGAAAACAGAGAGAGAGAGAACCGAGAGAGGACAGAGAGAGTGTGATAGAGAGAGTGGACAGAGATAGAGACTAGGACAGGGAAAGAGCGAGTATAGGTGGATGTTTAGGGACAGAAAGATGATAGAGGATAGAGTGAGATAAAGGTTTTATTTATTTATGTATAAAATATATTACCAGGAAGTAATACATTGAGAGTTACCGCTCGTTTTCAAGTATGTCCTGAGCAGAGTTATGACGACAAATACATGGTTACAAATACATGGTTACATTAAATGAACAGGGTTATGCATTATATATAAAGACATTGCTTGCACAGTAAGAGATAATATATGTTATAGGCATATGTAACAGTTACCGACCAGATTAAAATGTGAGACAGCCTAAGGCTGAGTCCAGGGTCAGCACTTAGGCGCTGACCCATGCTGAGGCACGCTGACGCTTGTCAGTGAGCCCTTGCAGCCGCAATGAGAGCGGCTTTAGCAGGGGCTCGCGCACGTGTCCGCAGCGTGCGGAGGCGTAGCTGTTAATTTTTTTTTAGTTTGAGCGCTCACGGGAGCGCAGGGCCGGTCACGTGAGCGGTTCATCCAATGAGGGCGAACCAGCTTCGTGACGTCACTGGCCCGCCCCCCGACACGCCCCCGGACGGCGCGGGAACTAAGGCCAGGGAAAGCAGCCACTTTCCCTCAGCCTCAGCGCGCCTCCGCACGGGCTGCAGTCACCATGGACTCCGCCTTAGTTTTGAAAGAACTTAAACTGGTGGTGGCTGTGAGAGTCTCAGGTAGATTGTTCCAGTTGTGAGGTGCACGGTAAGAGAAGGAGGAGCGGCCGGATACTTTGTTGAACCTTGGGACTGGGAACAGTCTTTTGGAGACGGACCTCAGGTGATAAGTGCTGCATGTGGTAGGGGTGAGGAGCTTGTTCAGATAGCTGGGTAGCTTGCCCATAAAGTATTTGAAGGCAAGACAGGAAAATTGAACATTGCCCAAGTGATGGCCAATCTAGTTCTTTGAGCATTTCCCAATGATGTGTGTTACATTGGAGGACAAAGCGGCATATTGAGTTGTAGAGGGTGTCTAATTTGTTAAGATGAGTTTGGGGTGCTGAATCTACTATGTCCCCGCAGTCTATAATTGGCATCACCATCTGCTGTGCGATGCGCTTTATGACCAGCTGGTTTAGAGAGCACAGCGGGAGCTTGAGGACCGAGACAGAGAGTGCAGGGGAAGGACCGAGAGAGTGGGAAGATAAGGACTAAGAGAGTGCAGGGGGAGGGCCGTGAGTGTAGGGGGAGTGGGAGGACCCAGAGAGAGTGTGCAGAAGAAGGGGGAAGACAGAGAGCACAGGGGGAGATTGAGGACAGAGAGCGCAGGGGGAGGACCCAGAGAGAGAGAGAGCAGAGGAGGACGGAGGAAGGGGGAATGGGGAGAGAGCATACAAATGGGAATGGTAAGAGGGAGCACAGGGGGAGCTGAGAGAGATCACCAGGGAAGGGTGAGCACAGAGACCGCAGGAGGAGGACAGAGAGAGTGCGCAGGGAATGAGTGCATAGTGAGACAAACACAGTGAGAGGGCGCAGTGTTACAGTAATGAGAGAGCACAGGGAGTGGGTGAGGGGAGGGAGAGACAGAAATGAGAGGACAGTGACAGAGCAGTAGCCCAGTGCTGTGATTATTGATATATTTCAGGGGTGAAACATCCCTGATATTTATAGGGATCGATTTTCAAATTGTCAGCGTCCTGCGCCTCTTTCCCTCGGGAAATCCCTTTCCCCTGTGTGTGAACATTCATCCAGCTTTAACCCCTTTGCTGGAAAACAATATAACAACGTGTCTTAAAGGCGCCGGTGAATGGGCCAACTTAATGCCCATGTGTGCTGTGAAACACTGGTATATAGAAAACGGTGCTATAATTAGAATGAATGAAACGGTCAGTCCCATGTAGGAGAAACGTGACCTAAAGACAGTGACATGTGTAATGGGTCAGTCCCATATAGGGGCACAGTGACATGTTTAATGGGTCAGTCCCATATAGGGGCACAGTGACATGTTTAGTAGGGTAGAGGCGGAGCACTAGTGGGCAACCCACAACCTCCTCTCCCCCTTCCCTTTCAACTTTCAGCTTAAATCGGCGTGTATATGGGGCGGGACTACACGCGGGGAGGGAAATGACAGGGAAAGTGAGAGGTGCCTGAATGAGGGAATGAGAGGGAGAGGATGAGAGGGGAGGGGGATAAAGACAGGGTGTGAGAAAGAGAAGGGGATGGCGTGAGATAAAGAGAGAGAAAGGGGGGGCAATGAGAATGGGGAGGGGGTGGGAATGATGGAGAGAGAGAGAATAAGGGAGCGAGAGAGAGAGAAAATAAGGGAAAGAGAGAGAAAATAAGGGAAAGAGAGAGAATAAGGGAAAGAGAGAGAAAATAAGGGAAAGAGAGAGAGAGATAATAAGGGAAAGAGAGAGAGAGAAAATAAGGGAAAGAGAGAGAGAGAAAATAAGGGAAAGAGAGAGAGAGAGAGAGAGAGAGAGAATAAGGGAAAGAGAGAGAAAATAAGGGAAAGAGAGAGAAAATAAGGGAAAGAGAGAGAGAATAAGGGAAAGAGAGAGAGAAAATAAGGGAAAGAGAGAGAGAGAGAGAATAAGGGAAAGAGAGAGAGAGAATAAGGGAAAGAGAGAGAATAAGCTTAAATCGGCGTGTATATGGGGGCGGGACTACACGCGGGGAGGGAAATGACAGGGAAAGTGAGAGGTGCCTGAATGAGGGAATGAGAGGGAGAGGATGAGAGGGGGAGGGGGATAAAGACAGGGTGTGAGAAAGAGAAGGGGATGGCGTGAGATAAAGAGAGAGAAAGGGGGGGCAATGAGAATGGGGAGGGGGTGGGAATGATGGAGAGAGAGAGAATAAGGGAGCGAGAGAGAGAGAAAATAAGGGAAAGAGAGAGAAAATAAGGAAAGAGAGAATAAGGGAAAGAGAGAGAAAATAAGGGAAAGAGAGAGAGAGATAATAAGGGAAAGAGAGAGAGAGAAAATAAGGGAAAGAGAGAAAATAAGGGAAAGAGAGAGAGAGAGAGAAAATAAGGGAAAGAGAGAGAGAGAGAAAATAAGGGAAAGAGAGAGAGAGAGAATAAGGGAAAGAGAGAGAGAAAATAAGGGAAAGAGAGAGAGAAAATAAGGGAAAGAGAGAGAAAATAAGGGAAAGAGAGAGAGAATAAGGGAAAGAGAGAGAGAAAATAAGGGAAAGAGAGAGAGAGAGAGAATAAGGGAAAGAGAGAGAGAGAGAATAAGGGAAAGAGAGAATAAGGGAAAGAGAGAGAGAATAAGGGAAAGAGAGAGAGAATAAGGGAGAGAGAGAGAGAGAGAATAAGGGAGAGAGAGAGAGAGAATAAGGGAGAGAGAGAGAATAAGGGAGAGAGAGAGAGAATAAGGGAGATAGAAAATAAGGGAGAGAGAGAGAGAGAATAAGGGGGAGAGAGAGAGAATAAGGGGGGAGAGAGGGAAAGAGAGAATAAGGGAAAGAGAGAATAAGGGAAAGAGAGAGAAAGAGAAAAAGAGAGAGGGAATGAGGGAGGGAGAGGGAATGAGGGAGAGAGGGAGGGAGAGAGGGGGAATGAGGGGGAGCAACAGAGGGGGAAATTAGGGAAATAGGAGTAATGAGGGAGAGAGGAAATGAGAACGAGAGAGGGGGGATGAGAGGGGGTGGATTAAAGAGAGAGGGGATGATATGAGAGAGAGGGGTGGTGATAGAGAGAGGGCATGAGAGTGAGAGATGGGTAATTAGAAAGATAGGGGGATGAGAGGAGAGCGGGGAGAGGAGAGAGAGAAAAGGGGATATATTAGCACAGAGAAAGAGAGGAGAGAGGAGGGAGATCACAACATAGAAAGAGAGACAGAGAAATCAGCAGAGATAGAAGGGGAGAAATCAGCACTGAGAGAAAGATCAGTACAGAGAGAGAGATGTTATGCGACATGGTAATATGGGTAATAGGAGGAGTTATACGTAGCGGTTATATGGGGTAATAGGAGGAGTTATATGTAGCGGTTATATGGGGTAATAGGAGGAGTTATACGTAGCGGTTATATGGGGTAATAGGAGGAGTTATACGTAGCGGTTATATGGGGTAATAGGAGTTATACGTAGCGGTTATATGGGGTAATAGGAGGAGTTATACGTAGCGGTTATATGGGGTAATAGGAGGAGTTATACGTAGCGGTTATATGGGGCAATAGGAGGAGTTATAGGGAGGGGTTATATGGGGCAATAGGAGGAGTTATACGTAGCGGTTATATGGGACAATAGGAGGAGTTATACGTAGCGGTTATATGGGGCAATAGGAGGAGTTATACGTAGCGGTTATATGGGGTAATAGGAGGAGTTATATGTAGCGGTTATATGGGGTAATAGGAGGAGTTATACGTAGCGGTTATATGGGGCAATAGGAGGAGTTATACGTAGCGGTTATATGGGACAATAGGAGGAGTTATACGTAGCGGTTATATGGGGCAATAGGAGGAGTTATACGTAGCGGTTATATGGGGCAATAGGAGGAGTTATACGTAGCGGTTATATGGGGTAATAGGAGGAGTTATATGTAGCGGTTATATGGGGTAATAGGAGGAGTTATACGTAGCGGTTATATGGGGCAATAGGAGGAGTTATACGTAGCGGTTATATGGGACAATAGGAGGAGTTATACGTAGCGGTTATATGGGGCAATAGGAGGAGTTATAGGGAGCGGTTATATGGGGTAATAGGAGGAGTTATAGGGAGGGGTTATATGGGGCAATAGGAGGAGTTATACGTAGCGGTTATATGGGGCAATAGGAGGAGTTATAGGGAGCGGTTATATGGGGTAATAGGAGGAGTTATATGTAGCGGTTATATGGGGTAATAGGAGGAGTTATACGTAGCGGTTATATGGGGCAATAGGAGGAGTTATACGTAGCGGTTATATGGGACAATAGGAGGAGTTATACGTAGCGGTTATATGGGGCAATAGGAGGAGTTATAGGGAGCGGTTATATGGGGTAATAGGAGGAGTTATAGGGAGGGGTTATATGGGGCAATAGGAGGAGTTATACGTAGCGGTTATATGGGGCAATAGGAGGAGTTATAGGGAGCGGTTATATGGGGTAATAGGAGGAGTTATAGGGAGGGGTTATATGGGACAATAGGAGGAGTTATACGTAGCGGTTATATGGGGCAATAGGAGGAGTTATAGGGAGCGGTTATATGGGGCAATAGGAGGAGTTATAGGGAGCAGTTATATGGGGCAATAGGAGGAGTTATAGGGAGCATTTATATGGGTAATAGGAGGAGTTATACGTAGCGGTTATATGGGGTAATAGGAGGAGTTATATGTAGCGGTTATATGGGGTAATAGGAGGAGTTATACGTAGCGGTTATATGGGGCAATAGGAGGAGTTATAGGGAGCAGTTATATGGGGCAATAGGAGGAGTTATAGGGAGCATTTATATGGGTAATAGGAGGAGTTATACGTAGCGGTTATATGGGGTAATAGGAGGAGTTATATGTAGCGGTTATATGGGGTAATAGGAGGAGTTATATGTAGCGGTTATATGGGGCAATAGGAGGAGTTATAGGGAGCGGTTATATGGGGCAATAGGAGGAGTTATAGGGAGCATTTATATGGGTAATAGGAGGAGTTATACGTAGCGGTTATATGGGGCAATAGGAGGAGTTATAGGGAGCAGTTATATGGGGCAATAGGAGGAGTTATATGTAGCATTTATATGGGTAATAGGAGGAGTTATACGTAGCGGTTATATGGGGTAATAGGAGGAGTTATATGTAGCGGTTATATGGGGTAATAGGAGGAGTTATATGTAGCGGTTATATGGGGCAATAGGAGGAGTTATACGTAGCGGTTATATGGGGTAATAGGAGGAGTTATATGTAGCGGTTATATGGGGTAATAGGAGGAGTTATACGTAGCGGTTATATGGGGTAATAGGAGGAGTTATACGTAGCGGTTATATGGGGCAATAGGAGGAGTTATACGTAGCGGTTATATGGGACAATAGGAGGAGTTATACGTAGCGGTTATATGGGGTAATAGGAGGAGTTATAGGGAGGGGTTATATGGGGCAATAGGAGGAGTTATACGTAGCGGTTATATGGGACAATAGGAGGAGTTATAGGGAGCGGTTATATGGGGTAATAGGAGGAGTTATACGTAGCAGTTATATGGGGCAATAGGAGGAGTTATAGGGAGCAGTTATATGGGGCAATAGGAGGAGTTATAGGGAGCATTTATATGGGTAATAGGAGGAGTTATACGTAGCGGTTATATGGGGTAATAGGAGGAGTTATATGTAGCGGTTATATGGGGTAATAGGAGGAGTTATACGTAGCGGTTATATGGGGTAATAGGAGGAGTTATACGTAGCGGTTATATGGGGTAATAGGAGGAGTTATACGTAGCGGTTATATGGGGTAATAGGAGGAGTTATACGTAGCGGTTATATGGGGCAATAGGAGGAGTTATACGTAGCGATTATATGGGACAATAGGAGGAGTTATACGTAGCGGTTATATGGGGCAATAGGAGGAGTTATACGTAGCGGTTATATGGGGTAATAGGAGGAGTTATATGTAGCGGTTATATGGGGTAATAGGAGGAGTTATACGTAGCGGTTATATGGGGCAATAGGAGGAGTTATACGTAGCGGTTATATGGGACAATAGGAGGAGTTATACGTAGCGGTTATATGGGGCAATAGGAGGAGTTATACGTAGCGGTTATATGGGGCAATAGGAGGAGTTATACGTAGCGGTTATATGGGGCAATAGGAGGAGTTATACGTAGCGGTTATATGGGGTAATAGGAGGAGTTATATGTAGCGGTTATATGGGGTAATAGGAGGAGTTATACGTAGCGGTTATATGGGGCAATAGGAGGAGTTATACGTAGCGGTTATATGGGACAATAGGAGGAGTTATACGTAGCGGTTATATGGGGCAATAGGAGGAGTTATAGGGAGCGGTTATATGGGGTAATAGGAGGAGTTATAGGGAGGGGTTATATGGGGCAATAGGAGGAGTTATACGTAGCGGTTATATGGGGCAATAGGAGGAGTTATAGGGAGCGGTTATATGGGGTAATAGGAGGAGTTATAGGGAGGGGTTATATGGGACAATAGGAGGAGTTATACGTAGCGGTTATATGGGGCAATAGGAGGAGTTATAGGGAGCGGTTATATGGGGCAATAGGAGGAGTTATAGGGAGCAGTTATATGGGGCAATAGGAGGAGTTATAGGGAGCATTTATATGGGTAATAGGAGGAGTTATACGTAGCGGTTATATGGGGTAATAGGAGGAGTTATATGTAGCGGTTATATGGGGTAATAGGAGGAGTTATACGTAGCGGTTATATGGGGCAATAGGAGGAGTTATAGGGAGCAGTTATATGGGGCAATAGGAGGAGTTATAGGGAGCATTTATATGGGTAATAGGAGGAGTTATACGTAGCGGTTATATGGGGTAATAGGAGGAGTTATATGTAGCGGTTATATGGGGTAATAGGAGGAGTTATATGTAGCGGTTATATGGGGTAATAGGAGGAGTTATACGTAGCGGTTATATGGGGCAATAGGAGGAGTTATACGTAGCGGTTATATGGGGCAATAGGAGGGGTTATAGGGAGCGGTTATATGGGGTAATAGGAGGAGTTATAGGGAGGGGTTATATGGGACAATAGGAGGAGTTATACGTAGCGGTTATATGGGGCAATAGGAGGAGTTATAGGGAGCGGTTATATGGGGCAATAGGAGGAGTTATAGGGAGCAGTTATATGGGGCAATAGGAGGAGTTATAGGGAGCATTTATATGGGTAATAGGAGGAGTTATACGTAGCGGTTATATGGGGTAATAGGAGGAGTTATATGTAGCGGTTATATGGGGTAATAGGAGGAGTTATACGTAGCGGTTATATGGGGCAATAGGAGGAGTTATAGGGAGCAGTTATATGGGGCAATAGGAGGAGTTATAGGGAGCATTTATATGGGTAATAGGAGGAGTTATACGTAGCGGTTATATGGGGTAATAGGAGGAGTTATATGTAGCGGTTATATGGGGTAATAGGAGGAGTTATATGTAGCGGTTATATGGGGCAATAGGAGGAGTTATAGGGAGCGGTTATATGGGGCAATAGGAGGAGTTATAGGGAGCATTTATATGGGTAATAGGAGGAGTTATACGTAGCGGTTATATGGGGCAATAGGAGGAGTTATAGGGAGCAGTTATATGGGGCAATAGGAGGAGTTATACGTAGCATTTATATGGGTAATAGGAGGAGTTATACGTAGCGGTTATATGGGGTAATAGGAGGAGTTATATGTAGCGGTTATATGGGGTAATAGGAGGAGTTATATGTAGCGGTTATATGGGGCAATAGGAGGAGTTATACGTAGCGGTTATATGGGGTAATAGGAGGAGTTATATGTAGCGGTTATATGGGGTAATAGGAGGAGTTATACGTAGCGGTTATATGGGGTAATAGGAGGAGTTATACGTAGCGGTTATATGGGGCAATAGGAGGAGTTATACGTAGCGGTTATATGGGACAATAGGAGGAGTTATACGTAGCGGTTATATGGGGTAATAGGAGGAGTTATAGGGAGGGGTTATATGGGGCAATAGGAGGAGTTATACGTAGCGGTTATATGGGACAATAGGAGGAGTTATAGGGAGCGGTTATATGGGGTAATAGGAGGAGTTATACGTAGCAGTTATATGGGGCAATAGGAGGAGTTATAGGGAGCGGTTATATGGGGTAATAGGAGGAGTTATAGGGAGGGGTTATATGGGACAATAGGAGGAGTTATACGTAGCGGTTATATGGGGCAATAGGAGGAGTTATAGGGAGCGGTTATATGGGGTAATAGGAGGAGTTATAGGGAGGGGTTATATGGGGCAATAGGAGGAGTTATACGTAGCGGTTATATGGGGCAATAGGAGGAGTTATAGGGAGCGGTTATATGGGGTAATAGGAGGAGTTATAGGGAGGGGTTATATGGGACAATAGGAGGAGTTATACGTAGCGGTTATATGGGGCAATAGGAGGAGTTATAGGGAGCGGTTATATGGGGCAATAGGAGGAGTTATAGGGAGCAGTTATATGGGGCAATAGGAGGAGTTATAGGGAGCATTTATATGGGTAATAGGAGGAGTTATACGTAGCGGTTATATGGGGTAATAGGAGGAGTTATATGTAGCGGTTATATGGGGTAATAGGAGGAGTTATACGTAGCGGTTATATGGGGCAATAGGAGGAGTTATAGGGAGCAGTTATATGGGGCAATAGGAGGAGTTATAGGGAGCATTTATATGGGTAATAGGAGGAGTTATACGTAGCGGTTATATGGGGTAATAGGAGGAGTTATATGTAGCGGTTATATGGGGTAATAGGAGGAGTTATATGTAGCGGTTATATGGGGTAATAGGAGGAGTTATACGTAGCGGTTATATGGGGCAATAGGAGGAGTTATACGTAGCGGTTATATGGGGCAATAGGAGGAGTTATAGGGAGCGGTTATATGGGGTAATAGGAGGAGTTATAGGGAGGGGTTATATGGGACAATAGGAGGAGTTATACGTAGCGGTTATATGGGGCAATAGGAGGAGTTATAGGGAGCGGTTATATGGGGCAATAGGAGGAGTTATAGGGAGCAGTTATATGGGGCAATAGGAGGAGTTATAGGGAGCATTTATATGGGTAATAGGAGGAGTTATACGTAGCGGTTATATGGGGTAATAGGAGGAGTTATATGTAGCGGTTATATGGGGTAATAGGAGGAGTTATACGTAGCGGTTATATGGGGCAATAGGAGGAGTTATAGGGAGCAGTTATATGGGGCAATAGGAGGAGTTATAGGGAGCATTTATATGGGTAATAGGAGGAGTTATACGTAGCGGTTATATGGGGTAATAGGAGGAGTTATATGTAGCGGTTATATGGGGTAATAGGAGGAGTTATATGTAGCGGTTATATGGGGCAATAGGAGGAGTTATAGGGAGCGGTTATATGGGGCAATAGGAGGAGTTATAGGGAGCATTTATATGGGTAATAGGAGGAGTTATACGTAGCGGTTATATGGGGCAATAGGAGGAGTTATAGGGAGCAGTTATATGGGGCAATAGGAGGAGTTATACGTAGCATTTATATGGGTAATAGGAGGAGTTATACGTAGCGGTTATATGGGGTAATAGGAGGAGTTATATGTAGCGGTTATATGGGGTAATAGGAGGAGTTATATGTAGCGGTTATATGGGGCAATAGGAGGAGTTATACGTAGCGGTTATATGGGGTAATAGGAGGAGTTATATGTAGCGGTTATATGGGGTAATAGGAGGAGTTATACGTAGCGGTTATATGGGGTAATAGGAGGAGTTATACGTAGCGGTTATATGGGGCAATAGGAGGAGTTATACGTAGCGGTTATATGGGACAATAGGAGGAGTTATACGTAGCGGTTATATGGGGTAATAGGAGGAGTTATAGGGAGGGGTTATATGGGGCAATAGGAGGAGTTATACGTAGCGGTTATATGGGACAATAGGAGGAGTTATAGGGAGCGGTTATATGGGGTAATAGGAGGAGTTATACGTAGCAGTTATATGGGGCAATAGGAGGAGTTATAGGGAGCAGTTATATGGGGCAATAGGAGGAGTTATAGGGAGCATTTATATGGGTAATAGGAGGAGTTATACGTAGCGGTTATATGGGGTAATAGGAGGAGTTATATGTAGCGGTTATATGGGGTAATAGGAGGAGTTATACGTAGCGGTTATATGGGGTAATAGGAGGAGTTATACGTAGCGGTTATATGGGGTAATAGGAGGAGTTATACGTAGCGGTTATATGGGGTAATAGGAGGAGTTATACGTAGCGGTTATATGGGGCAATAGGAGGAGTTATACGTAGCGATTATATGGGACAATAGGAGGAGTTATACGTAGCGGTTATATGGGGCAATAGGAGGAGTTATACGTAGCGGTTATATGGGGTAATAGGAGGAGTTATATGTAGCGGTTATATGGGGTAATAGGAGGAGTTATACGTAGCGGTTATATGGGGCAATAGGAGGAGTTATACGTAGCGGTTATATGGGACAATAGGAGGAGTTATACGTAGCGGTTATATGGGGCAATAGGAGGAGTTATACGTAGCGGTTATATGGGGCAATAGGAGGAGTTATACGTAGCGGTTATATGGGGTAATAGGAGGAGTTATATGTAGCGGTTATATGGGGTAATAGGAGGAGTTATACGTAGCGGTTATATGGGGCAATAGGAGGAGTTATACGTAGCGGTTATATGGGACAATAGGAGGAGTTATACGTAGCGGTTATATGGGGCAATAGGAGGAGTTATAGGGAGCGGTTATATGGGGTAATAGGAGGAGTTATAGGGAGGGGTTATATGGGGCAATAGGAGGAGTTATACGTAGCGGTTATATGGGGCAATAGGAGGAGTTATAGGGAGCGGTTATATGGGGTAATAGGAGGAGTTATAGGGAGGGGTTATATGGGACAATAGGAGGAGTTATACGTAGCGGTTATATGGGGCAATAGGAGGAGTTATAGGGAGCGGTTATATGGGGCAATAGGAGGAGTTATAGGGAGCAGTTATATGGGGCAATAGGAGGAGTTATAGGGAGCATTTATATGGGTAATAGGAGGAGTTATACGTAGCGGTTATATGGGGTAATAGGAGGAGTTATATGTAGCGGTTATATGGGGTAATAGGAGGAGTTATACGTAGCGGTTATATGGGGCAATAGGAGGAGTTATAGGGAGCAGTTATATGGGGCAATAGGAGGAGTTATAGGGAGCATTTATATGGGTAATAGGAGGAGTTATACGTAGCGGTTATATGGGGTAATAGGAGGAGTTATATGTAGCGGTTATATGGGGTAATAGGAGGAGTTATATGTAGCGGTTATATGGGGTAATAGGAGGAGTTATACGTAGCGTTATATGGGGCAATAGGAGGAGTTATACGTAGCGGTTATATGGGACAATAGGAGGAGTTATACGTAGCGGTTATATGGGGCAATAAGAGGAGTTATACGTAGCGGTTATATGGGGTAATAGGAGGAGTTATATGTAGCGGTTATATGGGGTAATAGGAGGAGTTATACGTAGCGGTTATATGGGGTAATAGGAGGAGTTCTACGTAGCGGTTATATGGGGCAATAGGAGGAGTTATACGTAGCGGTTATATGGGACAATAGGAGGAGTTATACGTAGCGGTTATATGGGGTAATAGGAGGAGTTATAGGGAGGGGTTATATGGGGCAATAGGAGGAGTTATACGTAGCGGTTATATGGGACAATAGGAGGAGTTATACGTAGCGGTTATATGGGGCAATAGGAGGAGTTATAGGGAGCGGTTATATGGGGTAATAGGAGGAGTTATAGGGAGGGGTTATATGGGGCAATAGGAGGAGTTATACGTAGCGGTTATATGGGGCAATAGGAGGAGTTATAGGGAGCGGTTATATGGGGTAATAGGAGGAGTTATACGTAGCGGTTATATGGGGTAATAGGAGGAGTTATACGTAGCGGTTATATGGGGCAATAGGAGGAGTTATACGTAGCGGTTATATGGGACAATAGGAGGAGTTATACGTAGCGGTTATATGGGGCAATAGGAGGAGTTATAGGGAGCGGTTATATGGGGTAATAGGAGGAGTTATAGGGAGGGGTTATATGGGGCAATAGGAGGAGTTATACGTAGCGGTTATATGGGGCAATAGGAGGAGTTATAGGGAGCGGTTATATGGGGTAATAGGAGGAGTTATAGGGAGGGGTTATATGGGACAATAGGAGGAGTTATACGTAGCGGTTATATGGGGCAATAGGAGGAGTTATAGGGAGCGGTTATATGGGGCAATAGGAGGAGTTATAGGGAGCTGTTATATGGGGCAATAGGAGGAGTTATAGGGAGCATTTATATGGGTAATAGGAGGAGTTATACGTAGCGGTTATATGGGGTAATAGGAGGAGTTATATGTAGCGGTTATATGGGGTAATAGGAGGAGTTATACGTAGCGGTTATATGGGGCAATAGGAGGAGTTATAGGGAGCGGTTATATGGGGCAATAGGAGGAGTTATACGTAGCGGTTATATGGGGTAATAGGAGGAGTTATATGTAGCGGTTATATGGGGTAATAGGAGGAGTTATACGTAGCGGTTATATGGGGTAATAGGAGGAGTTATACGTAGCGGTTATATGGGGCAATAGGAGGAGTTATACGTAGCGGTTATATGGGACAATAGGAGGAGTTATACGTAGCGGTTATATGGGGTAATAGGAGGAGTTATAGGGAGGGGTTATATGGGGCAATAGGAGGAGTTATACGTAGCGGTTATATGGGACAATAGGAGGAGTTATAGGGAGCGGTTATATGGGGTAATAGGAGGAGTTATACGTAGCAGTTATATGGGGTAATAGGAGGAGTTATACGTAGCAGTTATATGGGGCAATAGGAGGAGTTATAGGGAGCAGTTATATGGGACAATAGGAGGAGTTATACGTAGCGGTTATATGGGGTAATAGGAGGAGTTATACGTAGCGGTTATATGGGGTAATAGGAGGAGTTATACGTAGCGGTTATATGGGGTAATAGGAGGAGTTATACGTAGCGGTTATATGGGGTAATAGGAGGAGTTATACGTAGCGGTTATATGGGGCAATAGGAGGAGTTATACGTAGCGGTTATATGGGACAATAGGAGGAGTTATACGTAGCGGTTATATGGGGCAATAGGAGGAGTTATACGTAGCGGTTATATGGGGTAATAGGAGGAGTTATATGTAGCGGTTATATGGGGTAATAGGAGGAGTTATACGTAGCGGTTATATGGGGCAATAGGAGGAGTTATACGTAGCGGTTATATGGGACAATAGGAGGAGTTATACGTAGCGGTTATATGGGGCAATAGGAGGAGTTATACGTAGCGGTTATATGGGGCAATAGGAGGAGTTATACGTAGCGGTTATATGGGGTAATAGGAGGAGTTATATGTAGCGGTTATATGGGGTAATAGGAGGAGTTATACGTAGCGGTTATATGGGGCAATAGGAGGAGTTATACGTAGCGGTTATATGGGACAATAGGAGGAGTTATACGTAGCGGTTATATGGGGCAATAGGAGGAGTTATAGGGAGCGGTTATATGGGGTAATAGGAGGAGTTATAGGGAGGGGTTATATGGGGCAATAGGAGGAGTTATACGTAGCGGTTATATGGGGCAATAGGAGGAGTTATAGGGAGCGGTTATATGGGGTAATAGGAGGAGTTATAGGGAGGGGTTATATGGGACAATAGGAGGAGTTATACGTAGCGGTTATATGGGGCAATAGGAGGAGTTATAGGGAGCGGTTATATGGGGCAATAGGAGGAGTTATAGGGAGCAGTTATATGGGGCAATAGGAGGAGTTATAGGGAGCATTTATATGGGTAATAGGAGGAGTTATACGTAGCGGTTATATGGGGTAATAGGAGGAGTTATATGTAGCGGTTATATGGGGTAATAGGAGGAGTTATACGTAGCGGTTATATGGGGCAATAGGAGGAGTTATAGGGAGCAGTTATATGGGGCAATAGGAGGAGTTATAGGGAGCATTTATATGGGTAATAGGAGGAGTTATACGTAGCGGTTATATGGGGTAATAGGAGGAGTTATATGTAGCGGTTATATGGGGTAATAGGAGGAGTTATATGTAGCGGTTATATGGGGTAATAGGAGGAGTTATACGTAGCGGTTATATGGGGCAATAGGAGGAGTTATACGTAGCGGTTATATGGGACAATAGGAGGAGTTATACGTAGCGGTTATATGGGGCAATAAGAGGAGTTATACGTAGCGGTTATATGGGGTAATAGGAGGAGTTATATGTAGCGGTTATATGGGGTAATAGGAGGAGTTATACGTAGCGGTTATATGGGGTAATAGGAGGAGTTATACGTAGCGGTTATATGGGGCAATAGGAGGAGTTATACGTAGCGGTTATATGGGACAATAGGAGGAGTTATACGTAGCGGTTATATGGGGTAATAGGAGGAGTTATAGGGAGGGGTTATATGGGGCAATAGGAGGAGTTATACGTAGCGGTTATATGGGACAATAGGAGGAGTTATAGGGAGCGGTTATATGGGGTAATAGGAGGAGTTATACGTAGCGGTTATATGGGGCAATAGGAGGAGTTATAGGGAGCAGTTATATGGGGCAATAGGAGGAGTTATAGGGAGCATTTATATGGGTAATAGGAGGAGTTATACGTAGCGGTTATATGGGGTAATAGGAGGAGTTATATGTAGCGGTTATATGGGGTAATAGGAGGAGTTATACGTAGCGGTTATATGGGGTAATAGGAGGAGTTATACGTAGCGGTTATATGGGGTAATAGGAGGAGTTATACGTAGCGGTTATATGGGGCAATAGGAGGAGTTATACGTAGCGGTTATATGGGACAATAGGAGGAGTTATACGTAGCGGTTATATGGGGCAATAGGAGGAGTTATACGTAGCGGTTATATGGGGTAATAGGAGGAGTTATATGTAGCGGTTATATGGGGTAATAGGAGGAGTTATACGTAGCGGTTATATGGGGCAATAGGAGGAGTTATACGTAGCGGTTATATGGGACAATAGGAGGAGTTATACGTAGCGGTTATATGGGGCAATAGGAGGAGTTATACGTAGCGGTTATATGGGGCAATAGGAGGAGTTATACGTAGCGGTTATATGGGGCAATAGGAGGAGTTATACGTAGCGGTTATATGGGGTAATAGGAGGAGTTATATGTAGCGGTTATATGGGGTAATAGGAGGAGTTATACGTAGCGGTTATATGGGGCAATAGGAGTTATACGTAGCGGTTATATGGGACAATAGGAGGAGTTATACGTAGCGGTTATATGGGGCAATAGGAGGAGTTATAGGGAGCGGTTATATGGGGTAATAGGAGGAGTTATAGGGAGGGGTTATATGGGGCAATAGGAGGAGTTATACGTAGCGGTTATATGGGGCAATAGGAGGAGTTATAGGGAGCGGTTATATGGGGTAATAGGAGGAGTTATAGGGAGGGGTTATATGGGGCAATAGGAGGAGTTATAGGGAGCAGTTATATGGGGCAATAGGAGGAGTTATAGGGAGCATTTATATGGGTAATAGGAGGAGTTATACGTAGCGGTTATATGGGGTAATAGGAGGAGTTATATGTAGCGGTTATATGGGGTAATAGGAGGAGTTATATGTAGCGGTTATATGGGGTAATAGGAGGAGTTATACGTAGCGGTTATATGGGGCAATAGGAGGAGTTATACGTAGCGGTTATATGGGACAATAGGAGGAGTTATACGTAGCGGTTATATGGGGCAATAAGAGGAGTTATACGTAGCGGTTATATGGGGTAATAGGAGGAGTTATATGTAGCGGTTATATGGGGTAATAGGAGGAGTTATACGTAGCGGTTATATGGGGCAATAGGAGGAGTTATACGTAGCGGTTATATGGGGCAATAGGAGGAGTTATACGTAGCGGTTATATGGGACAATAGGAGGAGTTATACGTAGCGGTTATATGGGGCAATAGGAGGAGTTATAGGGAGCGGTTATATGGGGTAATAGGAGGAGTTATAGGGAGGGGTTATATGGGGCAATAGGAGGAGTTATACGTAGCGGTTATATGGGGCAATAGGAGGAGTTATAGGGAGCGGTTATATGGGTAATAGGAGGAGTTATACGTAGCGGTTATATGGGGTAATAGGAGGAGTTATATGTAGCGGTTATATGGGGTAATAGGAGGAGTTATATGTAGCGGTTATATGGGGTAATAGGAGGAGTTATACGTAGCGGTTATATGGGGCAATAGAAGGAGGAGTTATACGTAGCGGTTATATGGGACAATAGGAGGAGTTATACGTAGCGGTTATATGGGGCAATAAGAGGAGTTATACGTAGCGGTTATATGGGGTAATAGGAGGAGTTATATGTAGCGGTTATCTGGGGTAATAGGAGGAGTTATACGTAGCGTTATATGGGGCAATAGGAGGAGTTATACGTAGCGGTTATATGGGGCAATAGGAGGAGTTATACGTAGCGGTTATATGGGACAATAGGAGGAGTTATACGTAGCGGTTATATGGGGCAATAGGAGGAGTTATAGGGAGCGGTTATATGGGGTAATAGGAGGAGTTATAGGGAGGGGTTATATGGGGCAATAGGAGGAGTTATACGTAGCGGTTATATGGGGCAATAGGAGGAGTTATAGGGAGCGGTTATATGGGTAATAGGAGGAGTTATAGGGAGGGGTTATATGGGACAATAGGAGGAGTTATACGTAGCGGTTATATGGGGCAATAGGAGGAGTTATAGGGAGCGGTTATATGGGGCAATAGGAGGAGTTATAGGGAGCAGTTATATGGGGCAATAGGAGGAGTTATAGGGAGCATTTATATGGGTAATAGGAGGAGTTATACGTAGCGGTTATATGGGGTAATAGGAGGAGTTATATGTAGCGGTTATATGGGGTAATAGGAGGAGTTATACGTAGCGGTTATATGGGGCAATAGGAGGAGTTATAGGGAGCAGTTATATGGGGCAATAGGAGGAGTTATAGGGAGCATTTATATGGGTTAATAGGAGGAGTTATACGTAGCGGTTATATGGGGTAATAGGAGGAGTTATATGTAGCGGTTATATGGGGTAATAGGAGGAGTTATATGTAGCGGTTATATGGGGCAATAGGAGGAGTTATAGGGAGCGGTTATATGGGGCAATAGGAGGAGTTATAGGGAGCATTTATATGGGTAATAGGAGGAGTTATACGTAGCGGTTATATGGGGCAATAGGAGGAGTTATAGGGAGCAGTTATATGGGGCAATAGGAGGAGTTATACGTAGCATTTATATGGGTAATAGGAGGAGTTATACGTAGCGGTTATATGGGGTAATAGGAGGAGTTATATGTAGCGGTTATATGGGGTAATAGGAGGAGTTATACGTAGCGGTTATATGGGGCAATAGGAGGAGTTATACGTAGCGGTTATATGGGGTAATAGGAGGAGTTATATGTAGCGGTTATATGGGGTAATAGGAGGAGTTATACGTAGCGGTTATATGGGGTAATAGGAGGAGTTATACGTAGCGGTTATATGGGGCAATAGGAGGAGTTATACGTAGCGGTTATATGGGACAATAGGAGGAGTTATACGTAGCGGTTATATGGGGTAATAGGAGGAGTTATAGGGAGGGGTTATATGGGGCAATAGGAGGAGTTATACGTAGCGGTTATATGGGACAATAGGAGGAGTTATAGGGAGCGGTTATATGGGGTAATAGGAGGAGTTATACGTAGCGGTTATATGGGGCAATAGGAGGAGTTATAGGGAGCAGTTATATGGGGCAATAGGAGGAGTTATAGGGAGCATTTATATGGGTAATAGGAGGAGTTATACGTAGCGGTTATATGGGGTAATAGGAGGAGTTATATGTAGCGGTTATATGGGGTAATAGGAGGAGTTATATGTAGCGGTTATATGGGGCAATAGGAGGAGTTATAGGGAAGCGGTTATATGGGGCAATAGGAGGAGTTATAGGGAGCATTTACATGGGTAATAGGAGGAGTTATACGTAGCGGTTATATGGGGCAATAGGAGGAGTTATAGGGAGCAGTTATATGGGCAATAGGAGGAGTTATACGTAGCATTTATATGGGTAATAGGAGGAGTTATACGTAGCGGTTATATGGGGTAATAGGAGGAGTTATATGTAGCGGTTATATGGGGTAATAGGAGGAGTTATACGTAGCGGTTATATGGGGTAATAGGAGGAGTTATACGGGACAATAGGAGGAGCTATACGTAGCGGTTATATGGGAAATAGAATATGTGCAGCGCTTTTAGGGGCTGAAGGGCCGACCTGTGACCCTTGATTGATATCATGTTGCCAACCACTGGGTTAGAGGGTCAGTCCCACGTAGGACTACAGTGACAGTTACATGTTTAATATGTTAATAGGTTGCTCCTATGTAGGATCAAAGTAACCTGATGTGACATTTTTAGTGGGTTAGAGGGTCAGTCCATGTAGGATCAAAGTGACCTATAGATGTGATGTTTAATGGATAAAAGGGTCAGCCCATTTAGATGCAATAGGAGAGAGAAAAGGCAGAGTACAACGGAATCATCCAAAAAAGAGAGAATTAGGAGGAAAGTGCGTTATCCATAAAAGGGTTTAATAGTCATGGAAGGAAAAAGGGCAAGGCATTACCTGTGGCGGGGAAGGGGTTAACTGGGCTTATAATAAAGTTCAGCCCAATTGGTTAACTCTGACCCGTGTGTTAGGGTCTTAGAGTGTCAGCTCTGGGACCCAGATGTCAAAAATGTATTACTGCAACTGTATACTGATTTGCGACATTAAAGAATGATGTGATTTTTATTTCCTTTCCCGGGATGCTGGGATCGGGAGATTTTCTAGGCTGTAAGTTTCAGGTGGGTTTGTGGAGAAAGTCTTTGCAGAATGCGTCTATGTAACGGAGTTCCCGGGTTATGGGATACCAAAAGTTGTATACGGATGTAACCCTGCTTCCTATCACTTGGCAAGCGGTTACGCTGTGCTGTGTTACTGCTGACTCACAGGGCCTGAGCCTCTGCACGGAGAGCCAGGGTGCATACAATACATATATATATTTAGGTTCGGTGCAGCGCCTCCACCTGCGACAGATCCCGCCAAAGGGGGAGTTGGTCTTCGCAGGACCTCTATACAAGAAATTCTCTCACACAACCATGTTATAAACCCAATATCGTTTCGATAAAGTACATGCCATGACATTCAGCACACTGGTACATAACATTTAACACGCCACGGAGGGACGTACACATCATTGCGTCTCGGCGGAGTCAACAATAACTTTCTCCCCAACCTGCCACGGGTGTTCCCACCCCGTGTCCATATACGTTAATCAGTCTCTCGCTCCCAACGGCCGTGTGTATGTGTAGGGGTGACTGCGCAGCCACTAGGTCTTAGGTGATTGAACGGGTAAAGTTGGTGCACTTGATGAAATACCTGCGCTCGGAACTGCCACGGGTCTTCAAAAAGAAGTCACACGCTGCGATAAGGGCACTTCTCCTCGACAGGGTAGTCCTGGAACACAGCAATTGTGTGGGAGGGGGGGGGGGGGGCAAGGTCCTTACTAAGGGTGTCCCTAGCTCAGCTTGTCTCTACGGTGACTCAGGGCTAACTGGGCGGGGGCACCTTGGCTGCGCCTGGGGGGTATCACCTCCCAGCGCAGTATCTCCATCTCTTACTCTCCACGATCTGCCCCCACGTGCGCGTCACCACTGCCTATATTTCCTGGAAACTCCTCCACCCATAGGCTAAACGTGCACACCTGACCCTCCCGCGGGGCTGCTGGTCAAGGGACTGCTCTTTTCCGCCAATATGTATCCTCCTTCGCGGGCTCTCGCAACTAATCCTTGCAAGCGCAATCTTCATTACTTGGGTGAATCGGGGGGTCACGGCTACACGGAGATTGAGTGATATCTTTGGATTTTGGATACAGCTAAGCGCATTACTCCGCCAACCTCGCACCCTGAAAACGCTCTTACGACTCACGCCAGAGTCCTGCTGCAGCATCTTCCAGACAAGGTAAATGGGTATGAATGGGTTAAAAGATATCTGCAGGTATACACAGAGTCCTTAGTATAGCATGGGGCTCCCCAGTATAGCAGAGGTACCCCCATACTGTACATGCCCAGGTATCCTGAGCCTAGAGTAGGGGTTCAGGAAGGTGCTCACGCTAAGGTTATGAAGCGGAGCAGATTTGCAGTGTTTAAAAGTATGTTTCTAATGTGTGCCAGAAATGACGCTAGTGATTTGTAGAGGATATGCACTCACTCCATGCATGACACCAGAATAGGAACTCATAACTTTTTGCATGCAGCAGACAGGACACCACATCTTTTTATTAAACGGGAATAGTTTAATATGTATAGATATTGCTGACCTGTATATGAGCTAAGGGCTTTCTAAGTTATTGACTCTGGAAGGCACAGATGGACCAGGCTCGGCTCAGTCGTGTCTGTCCAGGGGCCATACTTGAAGAAGGCTCAGAGATGCCTAGGTGTGAGGCCATATGGGCCCTGCCATTATTATAGAGCACCCATATCCTGGCATGAAACAAGGCAACCTAACACCCTTTGCTAAACAGCAGCCGCTGTGGAGCCTCGCACGTGGGGGGGGGGCGAAGGGGCAGAGAGGGATATTTCACCTGCCCGGGGAAAGGGCTCAGGGTGGGAACCCTGTATGAGTGTTTTAGATTGGTCGTTATGCGGTTGCTAAGGTTTTTGATTGGGCTGCAGGTTTTCTGGGACCTGGACACCAGAGGTTTGAAAAGCCCTGACACAGGTCAGATTCTTCGGTTCTAAGAGTTCCATCAGTTCCATCTTGTGTGATTCACCTGAGATTCAGTCCCATTGGAGAAGTTCCAGCTCTGAGTAAATCGTCTACATTTCTCAGAGGATAAGTGACCAGAATTGAACAGCCACAGGCATGAAAAGTGCCTGGAATATTTTGCTGTGTGTTTGCAATTAGGAAAGATTAGTTTTGTTATCCCAGTTTCCAAAGTAAGTGTGTCTTTTTACTGTATTTTTGTGTAACATAGTTTTGTGCGTTCATTAGGTGAATAAATGCAATTTATTTTTATCTCTTTGCTTGCTCAATCAATGATCCCGGTAATTAAAAGTTGTAATAAGCTGGTCCTCCCGTGACATTACCCTACCAACATGTTTCGTGCTACACAGTGCACTTAATCTTTAGCCCATTTAGCACTAAAGTGACAGTGAAATGTTGAATAGGTTAATGCAGGGGTGGACACATATATAAACATATATAAACATAATTTTTAGGAGACAGTCTTTTCTTAAAGCACTCGGGGGGGGGGGGCTATCTCACCCCACCCATCGGTGGCTCTGCGTCACCGTCTGCATCTGTGCATCTGTGCCACACACACACACACACACACCTCCCCATCCACATTGTGCATGGAGAGCAGGGGTGGGCTCCAACTTGCCCCCAGCCCTCACACGCTCCTGCCCTCCCCTGCACTACTCACTAAGCAGCAGTGACTTTCAATCTTATCGACAGCTCC